>NW_012283890.1:0-26400 GCF_000151885.1 Dipodomys ordii
GTTCTGTCACTTAGCATTGAACTGCAGTGAATTTGCTGTCTAAGGATGAGAGAACCGAAAGCTGGAGCAATCCTTATACTGTCTGCATTGCTCCTTTTGCCTATAAAATGATCTAATAATTATGAGAGTTGTGTGTCTCAAATCTTCATTATCTAGAACAGACTAGAAACATCTGCATGTTTCTGTTTTCCTCTAGCACCTTCCGAGATTTAGACTAAGGTTTTGTGTGGAGGGAATCCCTGAGAAAGCTGCTTGCAGTATCTGGGGAGATCGAAATTCAAAGTCAGCCCGAGCAGGAAAGTCTGTGAGATTCTTATCGCCAATAATCCACCAGAAAACCAGCAGTGGAGCAGTGTCCCAGAGGGTAAAGCTCCAGCTTTGATAGAGAAAGCCAAGCAGAAGTCACAGGCCAGACCAAGCAGGAAAGCCTGGGAGGCACTTACGTCAAATTAACGACCAGATGGCTGGAAGTGGAGCTGTGGTGGTGGTAAAGCCTCAGCCTTGTACGAAACAGCTGAGGAATGCATTAGGCCCTGTGTTTAAGCACTGGGATGGCTTCTCTTTTCAAAAAGAGAAGGCCAAGTTTATGTATCAGTGCACCAACTACTTATGTGTGTATAGTACCTCCCTGAGTGCAAACAGACCATATGCAATGCTTCTCCTTTTATTTACTGGTTCATTTTACAGATATGCTCGTTGCACATACTGCACCATTCTCTTCATTTCAGGCCCATGGCTTTTCTCTTCCAGGATTCCAGGCCTGTGTCCTTATATGATGCACAATTAAGCTTTCAGGAGTCTTTATTTACATTTTATTATGAGACTAATGCAGGAACAGACACAAATCAGGCAGGGGAACAGAAGATAAGGTTTTTTAGAAATAACTAGTATTCAGAAAATTAAATTTGGGGATGTAAAATGGTAGCATACTTATGTGAAAACTACCATGAAAAAAAGATGGGGCTGCGGACTTGGATTACTGAAAGAGTGCTTGCCAAGCATGCAAGAAGCCCTGGATATGATTACTCAATATCACATACACAGAAAAAGCCAGAATTGGTTCTGTGGCTAGACCTGGAAAACAGAAACCTACGTAGGTAGGTAGGTAGGTAGGTAGGTAGGTAGGTAGGTAGGTAGCTAGATAGATAGATAGATAGATGGATAGATAGATACATAGATAGATACATAGATAGATAGATAGATAAATAGATAGATAGATAGATAGATAGATAGATAGATAGATAGATAGATAGATAGATAGATAGATAGATAGATAGATAGATAGATAGATAGATAGATAGATAGATAGATAGATAGATAGATAGATAGATAGGTAGATAGAAAGAAAGATAGAAAGACAGATAAATAGAAAGAAAACTAGACAAGTAAATAGACAGAAAAAAACATGATAGATTAACCTGGTTTTAGATGTCAGGAGGAATGAAGGGAACAATTCCCAGTCATGATGCCACCTGCAGTGTTCTGGCCACCAAATTTGCCTTCACACAACCATAGAGCAGGAAGACTGTCTCTTTCCCACTTCTCAGGCAGCCAAATGCCCCAGAGCAAAGAGGGCAGAGCCAGGTTCTAACTCAGGTGCTTAGAGACATAAGAGAAAGGGCCCTGCTTTTCCTTGGACTGGGAATTTGCATTAATGATGTGCAGAATGAAGGAAGGAGAATGGACTGGTGGAGGTAGAAGAATGATCTTTAAATCTGACATATGGAGAGTCAAAACCCCACTCCTTAAGACCAGAGAGCAGGGGTTTTCTTCTCTGTTCCTCCCCTCTCCCCCACTAATGTGGTTTCTATTCTTACCTTAAAGATAGACTGAGGCTCCCTTCACCTGACGAAGGAGGGTTAATCAGTCATTGTTTGAAGAGGGAAAGAAAAGCCTGACCCTGGTGTAACTCTAACAAATTTTTCAGGGTTCCTCCCATTGCTGCCTTTTGCAGCTGACTTCCCTGTTGAGTGAACATTCTGCTTCCTAATCCTACAGGCCTAGGTCTCTGCACCTAGCCTGCCTTTGTAACCATTTTCTGTCCTTCAATTAGTGTTACACTGGAGTTTTTCTGCAAACAGTGCTAGAGCTTGGATCCTGAAAACTTCATTTGAACCCAGCATGGTTCAATAATGTTTCTTTCCTGCTTCTATAGCTCGAGAACTCTAAGAACATTTAGTAACTTCTCATCATCAAGGGAAACACAGGAAACTCTTGAACATCTGACCTTTCAGAAGTGGAAGTCGGAGTGTCATAGAATTTTCTGCCCTGGCTGGCTTCATCCTATGATACTGAGACATCAGCCTCGTGTGCTAGGGTGATGGGCATGAGCTACTGGTGCTCTGCTAGGTACAGAAATGTAATGACATTGCCAATACAAGTCAACTGCTTATCACATAGGGCTCGGGAAGCATATTAAGCCTTTCAACAATGGACCTTTAAGAACCATGTAGGACACAAGGTTACAATGCTAGAACCTAAGAGGCTGGGAATATAAAGCTGCTCCATTTGAACCTGGAGCTCTGACTCCAATTCTGGTGTACATCAGTGTTCATTTTCAAGAGAATGTTATCCTAATTAGCAAATAGGAATGTACTTTGATTAACTTTCACTTTTTTTCCAGTTGTGTGTCTTGAACTCAAGCTGGGCACTGTCTTGACCCCTTCAACTCAAGGCGAACACTCTACCACTAGAGCTACAGTGCCAGGTGGGATCTTTTGGTGGTTCACTGGAGATAACAGTCTACCAGGCTTTGCCTAGGCTGTCTTTGATCTGTAGTCTTCTGCTCTCAGCCTCCTGAGAAGCTAGCGTTCCAGGTGTGAGCATTGGCATCTGGCCTATTGTTTTTGTCAGTCCCGGGGCTTGATCTTAGGGCCTTGGTACTATCTCTGTGCTTCTTTTTCTCAAGGTTAGCCACTTGAACCACATCACAGCTTCTGGCTTCTGTCACAGAGGATTCAAACTCTGTCATTCATGCATGCTGAGGGACCAAGCTCTTCACCACTAAGCCACATTTCTAGCCCCACCCTGAAAATTTTATCCCTCAATTTTCCTATCCTCAGGAAAAGGCTTCTGAGTATAAATCATCTAAAGAAATCTCTATAAGAAGATGTCCAAAGATAAGAAAAAACTCATGGAGGATGGGAAGGGGAAATAAAGGAGGAAGCTACAATGCTTGATAAGAAATGTACTCATTATCTTGCCATGTAATTGTAATCCCTCTCTACAGTATTTTCACAATAAAAAGAAAAAGAAAAAAAAAGAAAAAGCTCATACTTGGGAGAGTCTCTAAACATCTGAAGACTGTGACACATGGCTCTAATTAATTATGTATTATGTTTCAATGCTTAATAAAATATTAATGAAAAATGAGTCAATGTCCTAAATCATTGTGTATAATTTTAAAATAGATGTGCAAAACGTAATGAATATTATGTGTATAATAATACTAAATACAATAATCAAATAAATGAATCAAAAAAAATAAAATACAAAATCAATAATAAATATCATAATATGATATTAACATACATATGGAAGTATGTATCATACATTCTTTACACATGTACAGAAATATTTTTTTCCATTGCAGGGCTTTTATTCAGGCCCTTGGAACTCTAGCCTGAATTTCTTTTCCTTAATGACAGTGAGCTTCGCCTTCACTCATGTTGCAAAAGAGTTACCTGGATGGTGAGCTCAGCTCCTAGCAATGGCAGAAATACTGGCCCCAGTTCCAACACAGTGACTTAATTTTTTAATGGAAGTAGTTATGTTTATTCAGTTCCATACTGAAAATTAAAAATAGGCAGCATAGAATTTTGCACAGCTATTCAGATTCCCTTCCCTTAACCCCAAAATTGCTTCTCTGTAAACTAATACGTTTCTTTTTTGTATGTTTTTTATTGCATAAATGTTGTACAGAGGGGTCACAGTTACATGAGCAAGGAAATGAGTACATTTCCTATTGAGCATTGTTGCCCCCTCCTTTGTATTCCCCTTGCCATTCCTTCCCACCCATCGTGACAAATGGATTCTCCTGCCGAGGTCAGTGACTTAATTTTTCAGTTTTGGTTGGCATGGGGTTTGAACTCAAGTAGTGGTAAATCTTCCCTCACATTGCTACAGATTTACCAAGAACCCGGGTTCAAATCCAAGGCAAGGAGAGAAAATTCGCAGAAATTCCAAACCAGGGAGCTTTATTTTTTTATTTTGTTAAATTATTTATTTATTTATATATTGGACAATCATGAGGCTTGAAATCAGGTCATGGAAACTGCCTCTGCTTGGATCTGCCTAGGCTGGGATGCAGTCTCCGGACCCATAGCCGATTCTGAGATCCTAGGCCCAGTGAGCTATCAGGAAGAAAAGAAAACGCTGGAAAACACAAAAAGTGGTGAGCTGCAGAGGGCTGTGTTCTTATGATTTTTTTTCCTTACACAGTGACCATCATGGGTCTGAATGACATGGCTGTAAATTGGACCTGACATGCCATTGCTGTTGGCTGGTGGGCTCTCAGGGAAGCCATAGGCCAACCTGTCAACATAAACCCTAGCTTCAAATCTCAGTCCTAACACCAATGGGAGAAGATCACAAAAGACTCGTTCCTATGCATAGGAATACTGGTTGAAAGAGTACTTCATGCCTTGGTCTAGTCTAAAATTGGATGCAATAATCCTAGAATGCTGATTGATCTTAATTAATAGTTTATTAAGCATGAAACGAATAATTTTCCTTCACTGGCAGTATAATAAATACCTAAGAGTTGGTAGGAACATAGTAGGTGTCATTCAATCATAGATAGACGACTCTGGCACTCTTTACTAATATATATTTATTTGTATACCACTGTCTGCCTATCCATGTATCACTGTTTTGTCCAAACATGGGGGTCAATCTCAGCATGTGGGAACCAACTCACAGCTTCATTGGCTAGAGTCTGCCATGCTCAAACTCACCCATTCATGAATTGGGCCTGCTAGGCCCTGAGTTCAGATCTTAGCATTGCCAGGCATGATGGAGAACACATCTAAAATCTAGATGCTATGTGATAGGATATAAACAATGTCATAAATGATATAGGTGTCATCAGAGTCAATATAATAAATGGTAAATAAATGAATAGAACAAGAAATAAAATGAATAACGACACCAAACACAATATGGACTGAACATCTGTACAGAAGTATAAATCCTACTTTTAAAGTGTGTATAAGGAGTATCTTTTCCAGGCCTGAATCTTGAATTCAGCCTCCACTATGAGGAGGGAATAGCAGGACATCATGAGCTACTCAGTTCTGGACCTCAGAAGAGTCATGGTATGCTATCGGTCTCATCCTTGAATGAGTAGTTCGTGCATGATGGGAGTAGAAAAAGGATAGGCACGACTCATGGGGTGTCGATTAATTGTAAAGAAGAGTTGATGAAGCTGACAATAATCATCACAGTCATGAAATGGAGGCATCAGGAAAGATCCAAGAATCGGTAGCCCCATGGTAGATTGGATTCCATCACAGGACACCATCTCTCCTACCCTATAAAAATATGTAATTATTTGCATAGTACTTCAGCTTATGAATGGATGACTATGGTGGTCCTCACTCTTCCTCTCCCACTGAGGGGGGTTTCAATCTCAGATCTTGGGAATGCCTAGTTCCTTCATGGCTCACAGGCTGGTGTGCTCATTGGACCAAATTTCCAATTGAGACTGCTAGGCCCCGAGTTCAGATCCCAGCACTGCCAAAAGATTCATCTTGATGTCAGAAGCCAATCATTGCACTTGTTTTCCTTTACTGTACAAGTCGTGAGTCTCAGCTAGGATGGACAATGCATGGGCCACCCTGTGTCCATGGGAATATGTAGTTATCCATGTCAACCCAGTTATACCTGTCATCATATACTCAAGAAAATACACAATACATCCATGAATAGCATACAAAAGAAAGAGAACAACTACACTCAATGCACGATGCAGTCCACACACGGATGTGAATATATATCTCATGTTTCAATCATGCATTGAGGACTATTTATTGGTCTACTTGGGGCTCAATCTCAGTTCCTGGGAATGACCCAGCTCCTTAGTGGCTCACAGGACCTATTGTGCAGTTTGGCCTCCTAGGCCCTGAGTTCAAATCCCAGCTTTGCCAAAAATTCACCTTGATGTGAGAAGCCAGTCGTTGCACCTGTTTTCCTGTGTTGTGCAAGTTCTAGGTCTCAGCTAGGATGGAGAATGCATAGGCAACTCTATTCTCATTGGAATAGGTTGTAATCCAGTTCACCACATTTATGTCTGTCATCCTATATTCAAGAAAATACAAAATACATCAATGAATGAGAAACAAAATAAAGAGAGTGACTACACCGAATGCAAGATGATGCCCACCCATGTTTGGAAATATAGATCCTCTGTTTAATTATGAATTTATGACCATATTGCCCCCCACCAGGGCTTGATCTCAGGTCCCTGGAATGACCTAACTCCTTAGTGGCTCACAGGCTGGTGTGTTCACCATGACCCATTCACCAATTTGCTCTGCTAGGCCTTGAGTTCAAATTCCTGCACTTCAAAAAGAGTCATTCGGATGTGACAATGAATGGTTGCACATGTTTTCCTGTCCTGTGAATGTCCTGGGTCTCATCGAGGATGGTGAATGCTATATAGGCAACTCTATAGCCATGACAATAGGTTGTCATCCATGTCAGCAGAGTTATTTCTGTCACCATACTCAATAAAATATACAATACATCCTTGAATAAGACACAAAATAAAAAGAATAACTACACTGAATGCAAGATGCATGCCACACCTGTAGGTAAAGAGAGCTCTTATGTTTAAAAAAGGTGGGCTTGCTGTGCTGGGGCTTCAAATCAGGCCTTGGACCAGGCCTGAAATTCTATTCCTCAAGGATGGTGAGCTTCCCCTTCTCCCCCAGTGCAACAGAGCTGACAAAATATTCATGCTGATGTCAGAATCCAGTTGTTGCCCACGTTTTCCTCTGCTGTGAATGTCCTGGGTCTCAACTAGGATGGAGAATGCGTAGGCAACCCTATAACCACGGGAATAGGTGGTCTTCCATGTTAGAACAGTTATACCTGTCACAATACTTAGTAAAATACGCAATACCTCCAAGAATTAGAGACAAAATAAGAAGTGCAGCAAACACAAGTTGGTGTCCACACATGTATGTCAATCTAGATCCTATGTTTAAGTAATGAATTTATGACTATAGTGAACCAACCTGGGGATCATTGTCAGATCCTGGGAATGTCCAAGCTCCTTACTTGCTCACAGGCTGGTGTGGTCACCTTGACTTATTTTCCAATTCGTCCTGCTAGGCCCTGAGTTCAGATCCCAGTACTACCAACAAGTGGATCATGGAATAAGAAGCCGAGTGTGAAATTTGTTTACCTTTTCTCTGAGAATCCTGGGTGTCAGGCATGATGGAGAACATTTCTACAAATCTAGATGCTCTGTGGTAGGATGCCATCAATGTAATAAACGGAATGGGTTTCATCCTAATACAATTGATGTTAAATAAAAGAATAAAACAAAAAATACAAGGAACAATCACATCAGACATGTATGGACTGAACATCTATAGGTAAGTATAAATCCTATATTCACAATACATATAAATAGTATGTTTTCCAGTATTGGGGCTTGAATTCAGGCCTAGTGAACATGCCTGACTTTCTTATCTTCAACTACTGTAATCTTCCCCTTCATCCAAATTGCTGCAGATTTACCCAGATCCTGAGTTCAAATCCAAAGCCTATAAGAATGAATAGCGGGAAATGCAAGCCAAGTAGCTAATTGTTTTTTATTTTTATTTTTTAATTTTTTTCTCAGCACAGGGCTTGAACTCAGGTTTTGGTAACTCTGCCTCAGCTCTGATCACTCTAGCCTGGGGTGTACCCACTGGCCCCATAAACTTCCAAACCTGGGTTCGGAACATGGATCATTGGTTGAGTGCTTGCCTTGCAGGCTTGACGCCGTTGGTTCAATTCCTCACCCAGAAGTGGTACTACGGCTCAAGTGGTAGAGCATTAGCCTTGAGGTGAAGAGGTGAGGGACAGGACCCAAGCCCAGAGTTCAGGCCCTAAAACCTGCCAAAAACAAACAAAAAACATCCAAACTTATCTTTTCTCATAATTGAGGAGAGGCTTCTTTTAAAACAGGAATTCTTATCTTGCTCAAGGTCATCAGAACTTCAGTAGAGTTTTCATGTTGAGATATAATGCACCTAACTCTACTGAACTTAATCATGACCAAGAAAGTGTGGACATTGATGTGTTTATTATATTTTCCTTATGAATATATAATTCTGTCCGATATTATATATAATATATATTGTACAATATATAATACATTAGATAGTATAATAAATATATTATAATATAACATATATTATATATTAACAGACTTCCTAATTTTAGAGTTAGGAACAAGCAACATATTGAAATACAAATTCTTGAATCTCTGAGTAATTTTTCTACCACTGGACAATTCCAGGTTTCATTTTTATTACCCAAAAAGCAACATAGGCAAGCGGTGCACATGGAGGTGGACCTCTGGATTCTGGTCACTGTGATCTGTATGTATACATATATACATATATATATATATATATACATATATATGTATATATATATGTAATATATACATATATATATATATATATATGAAATATTGTTTTATACTAGTGAATGTGTACAACTATACAATCAGATAATTAAGTCAAAATCTATGTGCATACACACTCAATCACTTTCAAGTATAAGAATTTCTTTTCGGGCTGGGAAGGTGGCTCAGTGGTACAGCGCTTGCCTTGCATACCTGAGGCCCTGGGTTCGATTCCTCAGCACCACATAAGCAAAAAGAAAAAAGCCAGAAGTGGCGCAGTGGCTCAAGTGGTAGAGCACTAGCCTTGAACTGAAGAGCTGAGAGACAGCACCCAGGCCCAGAGTTCACGCCCCACGACCAGACCCCCCCCAAAAAAGAATGTCTTTTCTATGTTCCCTATGCACCTACACAGAGAATACATGAGTAGTCCTTGAATTGTCCTGGGATTTCTATATCTGGATACTGTAGCTTCACTTCCTTTGTTCTCTTAGTAGCCAGATGTCATGTGTTCAACAACAATACTTGTTACAGGTAAAAATATATACCCTGACACACAGAGAAACTTGGATTTCAGAAATGCCACAAATAATTGGGAGGTACAACAGTACTTGTAAAAATTAAATAGATTGCATATTTATTAGAAAGTTTGTCAGAAAAATAAACTTCAGTGCAGGATGAAACACTTGAAGAAAACTACATTTGAAATTACATATTGCTAGGTGCTGGTAGCTCATGCCTATAATCTTGGCTAATCTGGAGGCTGATATCTGAGAATCACAGTTCAAAACCATCTTGGGCGGAAAAGTTGCCATGAAACACTTATCTCCAATTAATCAATCAAGACTAAAATTGATACTGTGACTCAATGTTGTAGAGAGATAACCTTGATCCAAAGACCTCAGGAACAATGCCCAGGACCCAAGTTCAAACTCTGCAATAGAAAATAAATAAAAATAAAAAATAAATTACATATAATTTATTACCAACTCTATACAAGGAAAATAGGATATGACACATGGCAACATATGACTTCAAGTTACAAAGTTCCAAAGCATTTCCCCACTCTTGAGAACTAGGAGTAATCCATATTGAAAAAAATAAAAACATGAATGATTTATACCAAATTTCAAAACATACTATATGTTATACAAAGGAAATGCAATAAACATGCATTTCACAATTTAGTAACATCATATAGTATAAAGAATCTGATTAACTGATTCATAAATATCAATACAATGCAGATAAAACATCCAATATCTCAGGGGTCAAATTAGCAGAATACTTTCCATCTATGATGGCTGTTTTGTAAATTATCCAGCCCTATCCATCACACAATTGCAGAAGGCTCTTCCTGAGAATGTCCAGAAAACTGATCACTGTGAACGCTCAATGTAGACCTGATCCCATTTTCTATTATTTGGGCATATAATACACTGAATATCTGATAACTTGCCAAAGGCCCAATTTGGGAAAGGCTTCCAGTAATGACATTTTAGTTCTCAGAAAAAAGGGAAATTGAAGACAGTGGGAAAATCTACCAGATCCCGGAAAGATTTCTATTATTGTGCTATAACAGTACCGTTCAACTCATACTTGAACAAACTGCAAAAATTGTCACTCCAACCACATGTCCAAAAAATAGCTTTCCAAATATTGACCTGATTTCACGTTGGCAAATCAAGACACTCTATTGTGGTCCTGTTTTATTTAAACTATCTGCTATGGTTTGCCCAAGAGAACAGGAAAAGAGTAGGTAAGAAGTCATAAACAATACTATTATGGTGCTCTTAATGGCTAAGTGTAAAGAGTATGTGACAGAACTGTTGGAAGATTCATTTGTTTTTTTTTTCTTTTTGCTATTCTCTCCCCTTTCTTTGTAGAAAGGTTCTCACTATAAAGTGCCAAGTGGTCTGGACCTTTCAAGGCTTGTCTCAGTGACATAAGTGATGGGATTAGGGACATGTGCTCCCATGACTGGCTTTTAGGAAGTTCACAATATAGCAATACCTATACACATAAAGAAACTTTGGTGAGTGATGTGTATTCACTTCCTCAATAACCACAATATCAAAACATCAAATTACTAACAACTGGCATCACTAACACCTCCATAAAACAAATGCAAACTAAAAGGTCTACTTCAAAAGCCAACATCTAAGTCAGTGTTTGAAATACAAGAAGATATATTATACATCTAAAGGAGCGAGTTCTTTAACACTGGCAATGAACAGTAACAGCTGAATTTTTAACCAGGCTTGAAAAGTTCGGGTGTCCACTAACTATGTGATTAGAGTTGCAGAGTTGACCTTGGTATCAAAATTGGAGCTAAAATTGAAAGGCAGTTAAGTTGCTGCAGTATTGTAGCTCGATACAGTTTGACCCTTCCTGATAATGGTAAACAGAGAGTAGAAGCTAAGTCAGTTAAATGTATAGGAAGAATTTTCCACTGAGAATAATTTCAGGGGGTGATCATTACTCTTGCGTTGAAAATGAATAGCCCATCTTTCTACTTTAAGCTCTAGCATATTTCTTATTTGAGGACAATTATAACACCACTGTGCCATGAGTGCTGAGCAGTGTAGGTATATATTACTCTACAATATGGAAAAAATTTCTTACAGGTATGGAATGGCCTGACCCTGACACTTCATTCTGTGTTGTTGAGTTTCATGGAAAAATGTTCATAATTAGGCAATTCACACTCGTCTAAGTCTGAATCAGGCAACTGAGATAAGACATTAGGGTCATCACTCCAGTGACATGGTCTGTGACCTGTGAAATAAATGACATTATTTCTCAATGCAGATGTGTTTCTGAAAATGCATGCAATACCAAATACCAAATATACAAAAGGGAAAATTATCCATCTCATGTTATCAGAAGTAAAGATACTCCTGAATTGTACTTACTTGCTAGAGGATCACAGGGTCACTGCTAACTTTTGGTATCTCTCCAGGTGCTCAACCTTCTTCAATCTTTTATGAGAGAGTGTTTTTCCATAGTTTGTTTTGAGGTGTTCAGAAAATCAGTACTGTACATTAACCGCAACCATGGGACAGCAAAGATGATGGGATACCTGGCCAAAGAACTGAGAAATCACAGGAAGTGATAGGAAAGAAGACACCAGAGGACGCAACGCCTCATTGCCAGCTTCTGGATCACCAAATCCTGCTTAACATTTTTATATTCCTTCTACTACAAGGGGGGGTGGTCAGGAGCTATAAGTATGTCCACAAACTTAGGCATTAACCTAACTTTGGTTACAACTATTAATGAGGTATTGTTTGTATACATAGTGATAATTGAATCCCTTATTGTTAGGGAGCAAAAGGGAGCAATAGTCATTTCATCCATAACACAAACACCCATCTTGTCTCCAAAGTCTTAATCTTTTAATGTCCAACAGATTGAATTTAAATACTCTTGAGATAATAACTCATTCCCTGTCTTCCCTTGACTGACCTGTCCAGAGCAGAGCTCTCAGCCTTTTGACTGCTGTTTGAGATGGTCCCAATCTATCCCCTTCCAGGTACAACAGTTGGACCCTAGAATTACTCACAAATACTGTGACAGATGTATTATTTTGAAAACCATATTTTTTCTAGGATAGGTTCAGTTTTTAAATTTTATTTTATTTCAAAAATACTGTACAGAGTGGTTACAGTTACATGAGTAAGATATATTCATTGTTGAATATTGTTACCCACTCCATTGTTGTTCTCATTTCCCTTCCCACTCCCCACTCCTCCTCCACACCCCATACTTGTAAAGTTCATTTCTGAAAGTGTCTTGTGAATATCATTGTTGCAATGGGTCACTCTTTGTACTTCTTTCATCACTATATTTTTCCCTTTCCAACTCCAAATCATAAAAATGTATATACAAGATGGAAGTAATCTAGACGGAGTTTGCTAGGGATAAACCAACAGAAAAAACAATGAAATAAAATAAAATCTAGATACTCTACAACATCAAGGTTGATATTTGAAAAAAAAAGATTTGTTGTATCTATGTCTTGGAGTTCATTTCAATTAGCATCATTTTGTAAGGTCAAATGTATATAACTCTGGAGCCAGCAATCCCACTCTTGAGCTCTTGTAGAAATGATCTCAAGCTAAAACACACTAAATCTACAACTATATTTTTGCAACATTATTACTATAGCTAAGATATGGAACCAATCAAGATGCCCGTCAATAGATGAATGGATAAAGAAAATGTGGTAATTTTATGCTTCTATCAGAAAGAATGATAGAATGATAGCCCCTTTCTTAAGAAAACGGAAAGACTTGGAAAAAAATCATATTATGTGAAGGAAGGCAGACTCAAAGAAAATTAGGTTCCAAGGTTTGCCTCATTTTTATTAATTAATATATGTTTAGGATAGTCCTGACAGACATGTTCACTTTTTAAACTATTAATATTCCCTTTTTCTCTCTCTCTCTTCCTCTTTCATGCCATTTGTGTGTGTGTGTGTGCACGTGTGTGTGTGTGTGTGCATGTGTGTGTGTGTGTGTGTGTGTGCACAGTAATGAAACTTTACTCGGAGCCTCAAACTCTTGCTTGGTTTCTTCATTCATGATTGACTGAGTCTGTACTATTTAAACCAAGGTTTCACTCTGTCTTTGATTGAACAATTGAACATAAATATCTCATGGATTGCTACCCCAGCCATCTGTGAACCATGATCTTCCAATCTCAGCCTCGTGACTATCTAGGAATAGGGATGAGGCACTGGTATCCAGCTTTATTGCCAAGTCTTTTTTGCTTTGATTTGTTTTTTCTTGTTTTGTGCATTCAAAATCTGTAAGGAAAACAAATCACTTATAACCAAGAATATTCACATAAAATGCATGTTGTTTAAATATTACTTTATTAATGTTATCCTTTTACATCCACATTATGTGATTTGAGTTTTTTTGAACTCTCTTGTTGCAAACGGTCAAGTCACATACATAATTTAAATCTTCTTTTCTTGGTTTTATAGTGTGTTAGGCGTTTCAAAACAGAATTTACCAAGGTTTAACTCTGCACTACTGAAGCAGCACCTTCATGATCAGTCAATGTCCTGTAAATCATAAGTTCATCACTTCTTCTGGTACCATATGAGCACAGATATTTTCCCATAATACCTCCACATAGTTTAGACGTCAATGCCATGCACTCTTCTGCCAAATATGCAAGGACATCCTTTGTAATTCTCCTTGGATTTTCACTGTTCTTCTCTTTACTCTTCCATGCTAAGTCCTGGGATGATCATGTTGATTTTCTCCCCTGTTATATTTATCATTACATCTTGGGAAATACTGGTATGCATTACTGCACTTCTATCCATTCTCATTGTGCTTTGTCTTGTACCCCTCTCACCGCGGAGGGTCAGAGATTGGGGATATTTTCTTCACTCTTTAGCTCAGACATCTATCTTTACTTTCTAGCAATACATTGATTGAATTCTTTCTGTAAAGTCGAATGTCTTGAAAATGATTACTGCATTTTCATGGCTTAGCTATTTGGCATTAGGGAAGAACATAGGTCAGTAACTATAACTTAGGTAAAAGAAGATTGCAATCATGCTTCCATAGATGTTGTTAATTGGATAATGTTTACTTCAAGGTCTACCGGCCTGCTTCCTTTTCACTGTTAATTTTTCAATGTAGCCTTTTCTTCTGGAAAGCATTTATGGGCCTAGTGAAGATCAATCCCTACTCTACTTAGTCATTAATTTTATTCCAACATCATTTCACAGTTCCTTCTGAGTTTCTTCAGGGTCTGTATAGTAATGCTTCACATTCTTAGATATGTTTTTAACATCGATGCATCCGATGATAAAGACACATTGCTTAAGTCATCATTTGTTGATTGAAAAGAAAACATGCTGCAATCTCACTATATCACAATTTTCTGGTTGTAAATTCTTTTAGATTAGAATTGATGCTGGACAATGAACATTCTGTGTACAATTTTATATTTTCCTAATTTTTAATATACTTTCCAATATTGTATAAAGTTAAAACATTACTACTTACTTAGTTTTAGGATTTCTAAAATGGTTAGTGTAAAAGTTCTATTCGTTCACAATTTTAAGACAATATTGTCCATTATGAAAAGTGAGATATTGTAAACTTTTTATTTGTGGTCCTTAATGGTGATGCTGGGGAATCAAGTTCTTAGCTTCATGTGTCTTAGTCTACTGTGTGCTTCTGAGCCTGATCTAACTTATTGTTTTATTTTCAATCAACTGGAATAAAGAAAAATTTCCATAGGAAGGCATTAACAATTGGTTACTTTCTCCAGTATCTCTCACACAGATAAAACTAATATAATTCTACACTGACAGAAAATGGTGTTCTTATATTGAATTTATTAGTAGTAACTTTTTATTTTTTGTAGCCACACTCTTCACTAAGTCTTGCCCATTTGCTATCCCTCCTTCCCATAAAACTTGCCTAGATCAACTGGAAACCCACTTCTGGTCAGCCTCCTCCTTAAAAAGCTCAACCTTAACTAACCTACCCCCTGGTAGCCCTGCTAAAAACTTTCAAAGGCCTAACTGCAACCAGACTCCTTCCTGATAGCCCTCCTCTGCTTTAGGGAAATCCCTCTTCCACTCCACCCATTCCTGGAATCCTTGCTCTGCACCACCAGAAACCAAGACATATCCATATCTCCTATGTCCCACCTTGCTGCAATAGTACCCCACCTACACCAAGCTCCTCCCTCAAATCCCCACCTCATCCACCAGGTGAGGTCCGCCCCTAACTACTCTAATCCCTCATAGTTACATTGCTCCCATATCCTAGTATCTCCAAACTCCTCCCTTCCCTTTTAGACCCAACCACCAACCAGCCTTCTCACTCAAGCCCCCCCCCCGGTTTCATCAGAAACTCTGCCCATAACTAGACTACTTGTAAGAGGCCTAAACTCTCAAGCACAGCCCTGAACCTACCTCTTCCCAAAAAGCCCATCATGCTATACCAAAAAACCCTTCACCTTCCTATAACTGCCCTTGAAGCCCTGCCTTGCTTGGCCCGAAGCTTCTCACACAAACCATCTCCTGCCTGGAAAGACAGCCCTGCTCCACCACAAGCCTCCCTACTTCCCACATCTACTCACTCAATGCCCTGCCTTGCTCTCCAGATAAACTTGCCCCCTATTGTCTCCTTCCTCAGTTCCACATCCTACTCCACCAGATACCCTGCCCACAATTATCCTACACCATTGTAGCTCTTCCACTCCTTCTCAAAGCCCCTCCTCCAACTAGCCCCATGGCTCCAAACCCTGCCTTATTCCTGAAAAACCCCACTAGAAAACCACCAACACACTATGCCATTTCTGGACACCCAAATTGCTCCACTGGAAACCACTGTTCCAGTTGGCCTCCTTCTGGAAGCCTAGAAAAACCCCACCACACTCTCCCATCTCTCGACACCAACAATGCTTCACTGGAAACTACTGAACCAGTTGGCCTCCCTCTGGAAGCACGAGACTCAACTGTAAATCCCAGTCCCTCCATAGTCCCTTTTGGAAGATTGTTTTGCCCTGCTGGAAATCCTTTCCATAGTCTTAAAACACTGAAATACCCATCCAACCTTACTCCTCTTTTCGAAGTGGTGACTGGCTACACCAGGAACCCCATCCTAACTAGTATAGTGCAATGGATCTTATCACTGCTCTCACAAAGCCCTGGTACTGATAAACACCTCCATACATTGTGACTACATCCTGCTCTGCTGGAAACCCCACCTCCACCCTAATACACTTCATGAAGGCCTGCCATCTTCCATGAGAAACCACACCCTTTACTAGCCTATGTCTTCCTAGTACCACCTTGCCCTCTCAAAGCCACACCCTGAAAAGCCACTCTCTCATAGCTTCGCAATCCTGCTCCAGAATCCCCACCTTCTGTCAACCTCTTGCCTCCATTCCTGCTTTATGGGAAACCTCACCTTACATATCCCACAAGGGCTTACAGTGTTCCACCAGATCCCCTCCTCCAAGTAATCTCTTCCTTTGTAGCCTTGTTCTTTCTTCTCAAAGCCCTGCCCCAAACAGCCTCCTCCCCAGTGACCCCACCTTCTTCCAATGAAAACCTCTCCACCTGCCAGACTCCATCCTAAATCCCGCCTACTCCGTAAGAGACCCCTCCCCTAACAAGTCTAGTCCTTCCTGTTCCCTTCCTGATGTCTCAAAGCCCTACACAGACTGGTCTTTGCCCTCAAAGCTCTGTCCTGTTCCACCATACAGGCTGTGCCAATAAGAACTCCTCCCTTAAACCAGACAGAGCTTCGCCAGAAACCTCATACCACCTCTTCCATGAAGGTCTCCTCTAGTAACTTTTATTACAATGTGATTTTGAACATATGTGGGGAAATAAATGTTCCAGCCTCCAGCTGGGCTCAGTCACAGAGAAGGATTTGTGCCTGGTTTTGACTTTTCAGCTAGTCTTGACAATGCAAAATGCTCTTGTCTAAAACTGGATAAAAATCAGGCCAGTTTAATTTCAGGTGAATACCGCCCCCAGCCTTCCTCCAACAGAAGGGATTCAAAAGACCAGTTTTTGAAATGCCTTGCTAAATAAGCAAGCCCTGGGAAAATGAAGCTCAAAAAAGTTACTGAGATTAAAATAAATACTGTCTTAAATTGTTCTTTCAAACCTTTAAAATGTATATATATAACTGATTTTGATTTTTGTGTGCTTAAAAATCTGAGTGTGTTTTGTATGTTTTGTGAACATTTTCATGATAGAAATTGTTAGCATGCTGTAAGAATTGGCTGAGTTTAAGTTTAAAGTTACAACGGTTATGAGATTTGATCATTAATAAAAAATTTTTAAAGCATTTTCACATTGTTTGAAATTGCTTTTTAAGGATTCTTTAACTTAAAAAATAGAAAATCTGGTATTTTAGAATACATAAGGCTGTTTACACTGTAATCAAGATATTTGGCTGAACAAAAAGGAAAAATTCAGAAGCCAACAGAAGACCTATCTTTAGGAGTGAAGGGTGAACAGGCAGAAGTGCAGTTCAGCTGGTCATGCATGGTGGAACAGGCCCTAGGAAGAGTCCACACATGGTGAAAGAGGGCAAGCTGGCAAAAACGCAGTTCAACCCTAAAGAGTAGGATTGGGTGTTTGGCCATTCCACAGGAAGGGATAAGTGGCCCATATTTATTCTGCCCCATTACCCTGCAGATAGACACTGGAAACATGATGGTAAAAATGAGTGATGTGAAGATCTGATTAACATTGCTAAAACTACCTCTTGGATCTGTTAAAACTAAAATTAAGAAGGCCTTAAAAAGAGGGTTAAAAAGTTTATTTGTATAATGTGGTTTGCTCTCAATGATATTCTGTCATTGGATATGTTATTTTTAATGTATAAAGGTGTTAAGTCTAGCTTCTTGGTACAGTGATGATGATTTTCATTTTTGTATGAAGAAAAAAATGTTATTTGAGCTTAAAAGTTTTCATGTGTATCTGTTTTAAACAAGCAGCCAAAAGGAAATGAGTGACACCTAGCCTCGAGAGTTTAAGGGATTTTTCAAAATGCAACTAAAAACTAAAACTAAAGTATAGAATATTAAAACAGAGATAAATAGGAGGCTTACAAATTAGGAATGGATTTCTGTATATAAAGTTTAAAAGTAAAATTGTTCTAAACATTTGCCTCAAAGTACAAAAAGGAAAAATTAAAATTACCAAAGTTATTCCTTAATTCCTATTTCAGTTTAGTCTCATAGGTTTTATTTTTGTAACAGTTCCCAGCAGATCCACAAAAACGAGTGAGGATTCTTGTAAGTTTGTCAGATGTAACTTTGACTCTTAATAAGTTTCAGGTAAGAATATGCTTAAAATCTCCTTCTATGTTGACTGCCTTTTAATTGGAGTAAAATGGCCTTTTATGAGACTCATTGATCTGAAAATTGGTTCAAATCCAACCTGAGCAGATAAAGGTCCCTGTGAGAATGTCACCTCTACTCAGCCAGCAGAAAGCAGAAAGAGCAAGCAGACCTGCTTTAGGATTCAATATGGCAGAGTGCTAGCCTTGAGCTGTAGAGCTGAGGGACAGTATTCAGGCCCCAAGTTCAAGTCCAGCAACCAACTAAAGGAATTGCCAATGAGGCATTGTTCCCAGTGTGGAGAAGACACTCCTTGGACGAAAGTAATGGAGGAGCATCCAGAGACCGTAAGCCACTGCTTAGATGGCAGAAATAATGTCAGATCCTTGAGTCATTTGTGCATGGCCCTTCAAAAATTGGTCAGAGCCAGGAGGTCATGGGAAGATAGTTTGTAAGCACGCCTAATGTCTATGACTGTAAGGGACTGCAACTTGTCAGTCATCTGTTATAGTAGTAAAAAGCTAAGGTTGTAAAATGTGGAGGATAGTTTAAATCCCAACCCCTGTATGGGCCAAAAGCTCTAATTGGCAGTAACGTTTGAGCTGACACCAGCTTCATGAAATTCATCTGCTCAGTAAAATTTTGTAAACCTGAGGGTGTTTCTATTGATATCTGTCTGAAGGCCTGCATAGGTATCTCAGATATTATTAGGAGTACTAGAGATAACGTTCCGAAGCCATCCATAAAGATCCTTTTGCAAACCAGAAGGCTAAACAAGCTCCACTGCTGTAGCCAGAAAAAATGGTCTGTGCATTTGTCAAAAGTTAAAATATTGTTCTTAATGATATCTAACCCTGGTAACACCTTTGTAAAATAGGGTAAGTTTATAGTTTTCTGGCAAGGTAGGATCAACACTCCTGAGTCAGCTTGAAGAAGTGACAGAAGATGAATCTTTGCCCATCAGCCCCTTTTAAGAACAAGGGAAAATATTCACTTTTTAAAAAATGTGGCAAAATAGACAGAAGGAAAAGTCATGGGTAATAATAGTACAGGGCTGAGCCCTGCATATCTGCTTAGAAAATCTTAGCCTTATTAAAAGAACTATTTGTTTAAAAAGTTGTCCTCTTGGTAAATTTTCCTGGGCTATTGTATAAATTGTCTTAAAAACTAGTGGGGTCACAGCTTGCCAAGTGTATACAATGTATCCTTACCAGTCTATGTAGGAATTTGCAGTCCAGGACAAGGTGTGACAGTCCCTTGGAACCACTGAGAGACCCAGTTGCTGCTGCAGCACATACTAATGGGTAAAGTTCAACAACAGCCTGACAGTTACCTGGAGGAAATCTACATCATCACCCAGACCACCTCCAGCGTGCTAAAAGGAGACTGCACTCTTGCCTGATTCCATCACCTGAAAATGCTTCCCGGTTGAAAGCTGCTAAAACTAAGATCTTGTGGGACATTCACTTGGGAATATTCACTAACCCTCGATACTCCCACAGTAGATATTGGGAACGAGGATATCACTGGCTTGCCTTAGGCACTTCAGGTTCACAGCCTAGTTTGGTTCTCGTATGCTAATAACCTGCTTCCTTCTGGTTGTGTTTTAAAGTTAAAGGAGAGATTTTTTTTAATCAATGGAGGTAGTATGAAGAATGAGACCCAGCCCTAATCTTAGCCTTAAAATCTAGCAAGCTTAGGCTGGGAAGGTGGCTCAGTGGTAGAGCACTTGCCTTGCATGCCTCAGGCCCTTGTTTCGATTCCTCAGCACCATATAAGAAAAAAGAAAGCCGGAACTGTCGCTGTGGCTCAAGTGGTAGATCACTAGCCTTGAGCTAAAGAGCTGAGGGACAGTGCCCAGGCCCAGAGTTGAGGCCCCAAAACCGAACTCCCCACAAAAAACCTAGCAAGCTTTTCATCCCACTGGTGCCTTGAGGCTTTCTGAGATAACTTGGTTCCACAAGTCAAAGGAAAAATGGGCATTTTAAAACTCTCACCACAAAGAAGCTCAAGGAATTGTAAAGAAGAGGGGGTAGTACAGAAAGCATTAGGAAAGGAACTGGGGGAAAATTGGTATCCTCTGGATAATAAAGTATTTAAAAAGTAAGAATTGTCTTAAAATATTTGTAAAGATGACAAACCTCAGAAAGTTTAAGTATGTAGCAAGTGGTATGAGTATGTCTTAAAATTGGAGCTTACAAGTATAGCTGGTATAAAATTAAGTCATCTGTTATATACAGAGTCAAGATTGCTAGAAGAAAATGTCAGGGCCTTTGGTACTGTTAATTTTGATACTCACAATCGGACCTTGTAGACTGGTGTCCTTTGTAAAAGAGAGGATCAGCACAGTCCATCTATTAGTTTTGAGATCCCAATACCAAATTGTAAATATAGAAGACTGTGCCAATTAGGGGAACATGATTGGTCCCCGATGCTTTAGAAGAGGAGGGAATGTAGAGCCAAGTAACTCCAACTTGAGATTAACTCCACCATCTTATGCTAGGCTGCCCTCAGAGTAACCCCAAGAGAGAGAAAAAACACAGGTTGCCACCAACCCTGCCCACACTTAAGAAAGCAGAACAGTTGGCTAAGTGTTTGAGGAACAGAACATACCAACATTTCAGATGTTTAGCGTGGACTCAAACCAATCATGTAACTGCTTATGTGGAAATTCCCTAAACTTATTTGTTCAATACTATAAAAGCTGTGCTGATTTTGTGCTTGGGGACTCTTACTGTCACCAGTTACCAGTGCGTGGAGGACCAAGCTTGACCTTGCAAATAAATGACTCTTTTGCTGTTGCATTAGTTGTAGTCTCTGTTGGTCTTTTGGGGGTCCCAAGTCTGTACAACAGGGCTTGATATAAAATGTCTCTGCCCAGAGATTTGAATGATGGCATTTATAGTTTAAATGATTTAGGGTAATTATTAACATCTAACACATGCTGAGGTTTTTGTTTATACCTCTCTTTCACCCTTTCTTCTTCCCTTTCTTTCATTTTTCTTTTCCTTCCTTCCTTTCTTCCTCCCTCCCTTTCTTTCTTTCTTTCTACTTTCTTTAGTTCCTTTCTTTCTCCTTTTCTTTCTTTGTTTCTTTCTTTCATTCTTTCTTTGGTTCTTTCTTTCCCTTCCTTCCTTCTTTCCTTCCTTCCTTCCTTACCTCTATCCCTCGCTCTTTCCTTCCTTCCTTCTTTCTTTCCTTCTTTTGTTCCTTCCTTCCTTCCTTCATTCCCTTCTCTCCTTCTCCTTCTGTGCTTTCTTTTCTTCCACTTTCTTTCTTTCTTCACTTTTCTTTCCTCTTTTATGAAATGAGTATGAATTTAGATATTTTGTTTGCTGAACAAGTATTATACCATTAGAACAATCCTTTTTTAATTTAGTTACTTTGCTCATAGGTTATCAATTTTGCTGAAGGCTGAACAGAGCCTAAGTTCGTCACTTATGTCTGCCAAGTTACTGGGATCACAAATGCATTCCAACTTGCCAGGCTTTAGGATAATATGAGTATCATATTACTTTCCTGGCACACTGGTTCTGAAGTGGGATTCTCTCAAATTCTACCCCTTTATTTAGTGATGTGACCTCCAATAGCTGGTCTTCAGTATAGGTTATCTAAATGAATGATTGAGGGTAATTTCACTTTAATCTCTTTTTTTGCCAGTTCAGGGACTGTTATAATTTTATTTCTATACAATTTTTGTGTATATGTGCACATTACTTTTAAAATGTTGCTTTCCCTCGCTTTTTTTCCATTTTTATTTTTGTAGGTCATGGGGCTTGAACTCCTGGCCTCGGTGCTGTCCCTAAGTTCTTTAGATCAAGGCTAGCACCTTACACTTGAGCCACAGTGCTACTTCCATTTTTTTTGTGTTTAATTGGAGGCAAGAGTGTCACAGATTTCCTGCAAGGGCTAGCTTTGAACTACCATCTGCAGATTTCAGCTCTTGCATAGCTAGGATTACCGGCATGAACCACTGGCTCCAAGCTAAAATGTTACTTATTTTAAGTTCTATGATTTAGTTAAGGGAGTAGCATGAGTGTGTAGAAAGGAAACTTTCAAATCATCTCTCTAAATAATTTCAGAGTTTCATTTTCATAATATTTATGGAGTGATTAATAACAGAAGCTCCCAAAGTAACAGAATGATCCTTCATTTTCTCCTTCCCATAGGTATTATTGGAAGATGAGTGAAATCTATGTATAAGGCAATATGTATTTGAAGTTATAAAAAAATGTTGATGACACATAAAAAGCCATATTACACAGCGTGCTTTTCATTTCATAAAGAAAAGAATGTCATACAAGTATATTTATTGGCAAGCTTTTTCATCTGAAAAAATATCATAAAAAATCTGAAGGGGATCAGCAACCATTTAAGTGGGATATAGCATTGGAGACTATAAGACATGAATTTATTCATTAAATAATTATCTAGGAAAGGTATCTGTTCACTAAATTTATCCATTGTAAATTTTATTTTATTTACATGTCACGTAATATATAAATACATACAAGTGGGAATATATATCAGCATATATACATATATATATATATATATATATATATATATATATATATATATATATATATATATATATCAGCAGTATCTGTCCAGTGAACTGTATGGTTAGGTAATTTCATCATGTCAAGTTCATCAAAAGGATGGACTTCCATATATCTTAACAACCCTGCAACACCACTGCACATGAAAACTTAAGTGCTCACAATTTTAAGCCAGACCTGTGTTTTACCAAAGCTTTGTATATACTGTGTTATTTTTTTCATTTAGGCTTGACACAAAATGTGTTTGCCCTAGAAATAAATGATGGCATTATAACTACAATAAGTTAGTTTAAAACTTTACATTGAACACATATTCAGTATGAGTTGTTCTTTCTTTCCTTTTCTTATTTTATCTTTTGGAAATTGATTTCAGTTTTGATGTAGTGTTTTCCAGACAGGTACTCCAACACTGGAGTCACTCCACCAATCCTTTCTTGTTTCAGGTACTTTACTCATAGAGTAGCAATTTTTGCACCCAGAGCCAAAAGAAGGGACCATTATTTCATTCCAATATACCTACTTAGTAGGTTGATATGGGTGATACCTTCCTTCCTAGACTGATTCAGAAATGTAATCCTCTCAAATTTCTACCATTTCGTTAATATTGTGTGGCCAGTTCTGCCTACCTCTAGAAGATATGACAGAAATAAATGATTACAGGTAATTTGAATGAATCATTGGCTCATAAGTGATTTGATATTAAAATGTAGGGTAAGTTTGAAAGTATTATCACAGTAGTCACATATTTTGCTAAGTAAATTTTGCTTCACATTTAAAAACATCTCGACCATAATTCAGGACTTATTTTGCTGTCTGTCAACTTGTATGTCATCTGGGAAAATAAACTTAATGTCTTCCATGCGTGGTAAAAATCTTTGAATGGTCTGATGTGCTGGTTCACATCTATAATCATGGTTAGCAATCAGAAGTAAATAGATCACAATTTGAACATAGCCTAACCAAAAACTTAGGAAGTCTCAATCTCAACAAACTAGTGGATCATGTTGAATCATGTCATTAATCTCAACACCACAAGAGGCTAAGTCTCTGCCCGGTATCTGTGTCTCTTAGGTAACTGGCACACTTGGAGGCAGTCACCTCTCCTGATGCAAGAGGAAGGAGGAGTCTACCCCACCTTCAGAGGGTGGACCTCCAGAATGCAGTGAATGTGCTTGCTTTTCTCCTCCAAATGGCTTGAGATGCCATGCAGCTGAGTGCTCATTATTTGATTCCATTGACCTGTGGTAGAGGTGTAAGGTAACAGTAAATTAAATTTCACATTTTCCAATTGACCTGTTTTTCACAGCCTGTGAGTGAAACTCACCAAGTGTCCACTTTTTGAGTTTTGAGAATACTGAGGTAGGGGAGAGAGGGAGGGTGAGTGAAAGAGAGGAGAGATAGATAGAAAAAAAGAGAGGAGAGAGAACAGAAAGGAAGGCAAGAAGGAAGGAAGGACGGAATGAAGGAAGGAAGGTAGGAAAGAAGGAAGGAAGGAAGGAAGAAAGACAGAAAGAAGGATGGAAAAAGAAAGAAAGAAAGAAGAAAGGAAGGAAGGAAGGAAGGAGGAAGGAAGGAAAGAAAGAAAGAATGAATGAATGAAAGAAAGTAAAAAGAAAAAGAAAAGAAAGGTAATGAATGAGAATGAACGGTTTGGAGTCAGGAGTTACATGGCAGAGGTGCTACCAGTATTTGGTATTAGGTCTGCCCAAGCCATGCAGACCCTATGCAGACACTTCCTATCTTCTTGGCTAAGTTTCCCTCCTTTATGTGTTAGCTAAGTATCTGGCATGCCTGGAGGCAGACACCTCCCCCTCCTGCTAAATCAAAACCTGGTCTGCCTCTGGTCACACTTTTCATTTGACCACAGGAGATTCCCAGGCACTGAGGTCACATCCAGTGTGGCCAGAATTTTCCCCCATCAGGCCATATCTCATCCGGTCATTGGCCTAGATATGTCCTGGCCCAAGGTTGGGTCAACCCCCTTTTTTTCACATGCCTCTCCAACATATATGGCATGGGCAGCAGTTCTTTAAATAAACTACTTTACCTGATTGAATACCATGTGTTCTCTTTATTGGCTACCTAATGAAACTTACCTAACTAATACACCTTACACTTCAGAGTTTCTAGTTATGAATTCATGGATACTTTTCTGATATATGTGAGATCAGTTTTTACAAAAACTATGTACTAACTCATCATTTAACAGTATAATTCTGCCTGGAATCTTTCTTTTCAATTTTTTCATTTTGAAAATAATGTATAGAGAAGTTGCAATTACATTTGCAAGATAATGAGTGCATGTCTTATTAAGCATTGGTGCCTCCTCCTTTGTTTCCCCTTTTCATCCTTTCCCATCTCCCACTTCCTCCTCCAAAGTTGTAACGTTCCTTTTTTGATGTAATGTGTTGTACATCTCATTGTTGCTATGGATCCCCCTGTATCCCTATTTACATAATTTATTTTTTCCCTTCCCCTCCACGAAAATTACCAACATCTGAATTTTTAATAGCAGCCTAATTAACCTTAAAGTCTATTTTGTTTGCTTTGTTTTGTTTTGTTTTTAGCTTAAAGTAATCAAAGACTTGGCGGGACAATCTGAAAAGATCTCTGCCTTCATATTTTCTAATCACCCTGGGCTACAACATTTCTGATACCAGGTCAGATGATGTGACTTTGAAATACTAGAAAGCAGATGCACATCATAAGTTCCATGGCTTTGGGATTTCTCAGATTCTTTTTTAAATGTAATTGTTACTAAGGTGTGTAGAGTGAGTTTACCATATCACACTTCATGTAATGTTTAAATTTGCCTTGTAGACAATGCCATCCTTTCCTGAGCTTTTTTCCAGTTTTTGTTTCTTTTGTTGTTTGTTTTTGTTTTTGTGCCTAACCATCAGCTTCAACTCAGGATTGGTTGCTGCACCTGAGTTTTTGTAATCAAGGCTACTCTACTTCTGAAGTTGCAGCTCCTTTTATGGCTTTTTGGTTGTTAATTGGAGAGAAGTGTCACAGATTTTCTCACTCCTGCTGTTCTTGAACTGTGATCATCAGCCTCCTGAGTAGCTAGGATTATAGGCCTGAGTCTCCAGTGTCCAGCTACTAATGTGTAGGTTTCATGTTTCCCTGGTTGTATTACAATTTTCCTCGACTCTTGGCACTAATGCTACATATTTCCTGGCTCAAATCTGAATTGGTGAAACATGCTTGTATTTTGAGGAAGGCAGGATTAGGAAACTATAGGCCATAGGGACATATAAGCTAAATAAATCATTTGGAACATGACATAAAGACAATTAAATTTATTGTCAGTTGACTGTGTCCTGTCTTTACTTTTAATTTTGCATGGCCTGTGAATGATGTTAGACATATCCA